>NC_089591.1:28680894-28707583 GCF_019320115.1 Miscanthus floridulus | reverse complement strand
GACCGCGTGTTTGGTCTCCTTGCGAGTCTAGCTTTCCTCAAGCCCCCACACGTAGTAGAGGTGTGGTCGAGGGACGACTCATCTTTGTGATCGTTGCCCCATCCGTGGTTTTCACAACAAGAGGGGTTGAGCTAACGTCATTTGCCTCGATGGCTCGAGTGATGCGCCCGGTGGGCTCGCTAACGGGCATGTTCGAGTGAAATCTGGGTCCATCATTTGTGATGGGGTTAGCATTCCACTGCTCCTTAACCTGCCTCCTAGCAGATGCCTGAGCCATTCTGGAGGGTGACTCAGGTGGCCCGATGGCCTCCACACAATGGGGATTCTGTGGGTTCCACTCGAGGTTAGGATCGAAGTAGAAGGTTGAGATGACCCTCTCTGCTACTAAGTGGGTCAGGCGAAGGCCACTGGGGCTCATCTATGTTTTCTCCCTGGCTTTGTTCAACGTGAGGCGGCCTCGGGCCCTTTGTGGGCTGGCCTTCAAACCCCTGTCAGTTGGACTCCCAATTTAGGGTCGAGCGGCTTGAGCCCCCGAGCCCCGTGGGGGTCGGTAGGGGCTAGCTAGATTTTATGCGTCACCCTGTCCTTGGTTTTCACAACAGAAGGGGCTAAGCTAACGATAGTTGCCTCGATGGCTTGAGTATCGTGCTTGGTGAGCTCGCTAACAGGCACATCCAAGTGGAATCTAGGTCTGTTATTCGCTAACGGGGTTGGCATAGCCCTCATGTGGCATTCCACTACTGCTTAACCCACCTCTCGGCAGATGCTTGAGCCATTCGATTGGCTTGGGTGGCCCATTGGTCTCTCCTCAATGGAGATTCTATGGGCTTGGCTCGAGGTTAGGATCGAACAAGAAAGGTTGAGATGTCCCTGTCTGCTTCTAAGCGGGGTCGGGCAAGGGCTGCTGGGGCTCATCTCGATTTTTCTCCCCTAGCTCTATTTGACGCAAGGCAGCCTTGAGCCCTTCGTAGGCTAGCCTTCGAACCTCTATCAGTTGCCGCTCATGTCAAGTGAGACGACTACTGCTTCGTGATGCGACGTAAAGCATTGTGATGCAGCAATTGCATATGCAATGCTCGAATGTTTGGGATGAATTTATGGATGAATGAATGAATGGATGGATGTATGAATGCATGCATGAGAATGGATGAATGAATGATCATGAAATGGAAAAAAGTGGGGATCAGTAAAGTTACCTCGATGGCTCGAGTGATGGGTTCGGGGAGCTCTTATCGGATATGTCCGTGTGGGGTCTGGGTCCAACATTCATGACAGAGCCGGTGTAACCTACATCAGGCATCCCATTTCTTTGTACCCGTCTCTTAGTAGTGGCTCGAGTTGTCCGACTAACCTGGGTGACCTACCGGCCTCTCCTCGATGGAGATTCCACTGGTGGGTCCCTCCAAATCCTTCTAGGGAAGGCGGAGGTTAAAGCTCGGGGTGCGGGGACAAAAACACCGATCATGCTGGTGAGCAAAAACATCGTAGCTGCTAGGGCGTAGGTTTCTAGCGGTCCAACCAGATTTCCTCAAAGTTTGTTTCCGCACACCTTGCCTCTAGGTTTTAGCACTAGAAAGGGCTCGGGCATCAAGAATGTCTACCGAATAGATACTCTTGCCAGTACTCGAGCGAGACCTGACCCCTCACCATTGCTAGGGTCGGCGGCTCGATAGCGAAATTAATGCACGTAAAGTAAGGGTGACCCACTGGCATAGGAATTACCTCGATGGCACAAGTGATGGGTTCGGGGATCTCTTACTGGATATGTCCGAGCGGAATCCAGGTCGGTCATTCACAACGGGGTTGGCATAACCCGGGTGGGGCATCCTGCTGCTCCCTACCCATCCCCTAGCAGCGGCTAAGCTGTCTGGTTGACATGTATTGCCCCGCTAGGACATGACTTACCTACAGAGATAGAGGATGAGAACATCCCACGCAAAAATTTAGTTAGGCAGATAAGCCAAGCAACGAACTTGTAATAAATGGATAAGTTCTTAAATTTTGTTATAGCCAAACACCTTTTTAGCCCTTCTTCCCCTTTTTATATAAAAAGGTTAGTGCATTCTGACCCTTTCCGTCATTAAGGTCATAAAGCTCAAGGTGCAGGTGAGCAAATTCTAATCACGCTGGTGAGCAAAGGCACCGTATCTACCGAGGCATAGGTCTCTCACAGTTTGACCAGTTATACTTAGAGCTTGTTCCCACAACCCTAGTTCCTAGGTCTTAACGTGAGAGAGGGTCGGGCATGGAGAATGTTCGCCAGGCAGATAGACTATTAAACATGTACCAACTCTTTCTGTGGCTAAGGCCAAAAAGATCAGGGTGCGGAAAAAAACTCTTATCACGCTGGTGAGCAAAGGCGCCATAGCCACCGAGGTGTAGGTTTCTCGCAGTCCAACTAGTTTTACTCAGCATTTGTTTTTGCAAACTTCGCTTCTGGGTCTTAATCGTGAGAAAGGGTCAGACGTAGAGACTTTCTACCTAATAGATATGCTCTTATTAGCCCCCAAGTGAGGCCAACCCTTTGCCATTGCTAGGGTTGGGTGTCACTAAAGGTCGAGGAGTTTGATAGCAAAACTAATAAGAGAAAGTGTGTTTATTAAGGGTAAAAGCGATGTAGCTACTCGATGTTCCAAGCATTGGGGAAGATCTCACCGTCGATGGTCTTGAGCTTGTACGCATCTAGCCAGAGCACCTCCGTGATGATATACGGTCCCTCCCATGGTAGAGAGAGCTTGTGGAGGTCCATACTGCTCTAGATAAGGTAGAGGACCAGGTCTCTGATGTTGAAGGCCTAACCCCACACTTGACGGTTGTGGTACCGTCGCAATGCCTGCTAGCCGAGTGGGGGAGGGCAATGTCGCGCGCTTTATCCAGCTAGTCCATGGTGTCCTCGAGGGATGCCTTGGCTCCCTATTTGTCGTACGTCCTAACCCTTGGCACTCCATAGTCGAGGTCGGTCAGGAGGATAGCCTCGAAGCTGTAGACTATGAAGAATGGCATGTAGCCGATGGCCCGGCTGGGGGTCATCCTCAAGCTCCAGAGCACCGCGAGAAGCTCCATGACCCATCGTTCGCCAAACTTATTCAACTGATTGAAGATCCTAGTCTTGAGGCCTTGTAGGACCATGTCGTTCATGCGCTCGACCTACCCATTCCTACGGGGGTGTGCCACGGCGGCCCAATCAACCCGGATGTGGTATTCATCATAGAATCAGAGGAACTTCTTTCTGGTGAACTATGTGTTGTTGTCCATGATGATGGAGTTTGGGACTCCAAAGCGATGGATGATGTCGAGGAAGAATAGCACGGCTTGCTCGGACTTGATCGTGGAGATCGGCCAAGCCTCTATCCAATTTGTAAACTTGTCTATGGTGACAAGCAAGTGGGTGTAGCCCCTGGTCGCCTTTTTGAGGGGTCTGACTAGATCAAGCCCCTAGACTATGAATGGCCACATGATGGGGATCGTCTAGAGCGCTTGGGCCGATAGGTGAGTCTGCCGAGTGTAGTACTAACACCCTTCGCAAGTGCGCACAATCTACTCGGCGTCGGCTACTATGGTCGACCAGTAGAAGCCTTGTCAGAACATGTTTCCAACTAGGGTTCTAGGTGCGGCATGGTGACCATAGACCCCACCATGGATATCGCTCTACAAATGCTTCCCCTGTTCGATGGGGATACAACACTATAGGATCCTGGTGTGGCTTCGCTTGTAGAGTTTGCCCTCAACAAGGACAAAGGACTTGGCACGACACGCGAGCCATTGAGCCTCCATCATGTCTATCGGTAGCGCCTCATGGAGGAGGTAGTCAAGGTAGAGCATCCTCTAGTCAACCAGAGGGTCGTGCTCTGTCAATGGGTCCTCTTCGAGCTCCATGACTTTAGGGTCGGATGGAGCCAACAGTTGGTTAGCCCCCGAGCCTAGGGCAGGCGGCCCATCGCTGGCTTGTTCTGGGCCCTCGTAGCGAACCGAGGGCTTATGCTGATCATTGGTGAAGATGCCCATTGGCACCAGCTCTTGGCTGGACGCTGCTATTGCCAGCGCATCGGCTGCCTCATTGAGACACCTTAGAATGTGGTTATGCTCGAGGCTATTGAACTTGTTCAACAGCTAGCAGACCTCTCAGCAATATGCAGCCATCTTGGCATTGTAGTAGCTCGACTCCTTCATGACTTGGTTGATGACTAGCTAGGAGTTGCCCCAGATGTCAAGGTGTCGGATGCCCAACTCGATGGAGATGCATAGGCCGTTGATGAGCGCCTCATATTTGGCCACATTGTTGGAGGAGGGGAAATGGATACAGACCATGTACCTCATGCATACCCCAAGGGGCAAAACGAAGACCAGCCCCGCACCGGCGCCTTTCTTCATAAGTGATACATCGAAGTACATCATCTAATACTCTTGGTCAATGATCGTTGGTGGCATTTGGACCCCGATCCACTCTGCAACAAAATCAGCCAACACTTAGGACTTGATGGCTATCCAGGAGGCATATGCAATGCCCTGACCCATTAGCTCGAGTGCCCACTTGGTGATTCTTCCCGTGGCATCCTGGTTTTGAATGACCTCACCGAGGGGGAAGGATGTCATGACCATCACTAGATGTGACTCGAAGTAGTGGCGTAGCTTCCTCTTGGTGATGAGGATGGTGTACAGGAGCTTCTGGATTTGGGGGTAGCGGGTCTTAGAATCAGATAGGACCTCGCTAATGAAGTACACGGGGCATTGTACTTTGTGGGCATATCCCTCTTCTTCTAGCTCCACTGCTAGGGCGGCGCTGACCGCTTGCGTGGTGGTCGCAATGTAGAGCAGAAGGGGTTCTCCATTAGTCAAAGGAACCAGGATTGAGGCCTTCATCAAAAGCTTCTTAACCATGTCAAGTGCCTCCTAGGCCTTGGACATCCATTCAAAGCGGTTGGCCTTCTTTAGAAGTCGATAAAGGGGGAGACCTCATTCATCAAGGCACGAGATGAAGTGGCTGAGTGCGGCGAGGCACCCTGTAACTCGTTGTACCCCCTTTATGTTATGAATCGGGCCCATCCTTATGATGGCTGAGATCTTCTCTAGCTTGGCTTCGATGCCACGCTCAGAGATGATGAAACCAAGCAGCATACCCCTCGTGACCCCAAAAACACACTTCTTGGGGTTGAGCTTAATGCCATTTGCTCAGAGTTTTGTGAAGGTTTGCTCAAGGTCGGCTATGACCTGGTCAGCCCATTTGGACTTGACCATGATGTTGTCCATGTAGGCCTCAATGGTCTGCCCGATGAGGTCCCTGAAACACTTGAGCATACAACGCTGGTATGTAGCCCTAGCATTCTTCAGACCGAACGACATTGTGATGTAGCAGAACAATCCGAATGGGGTAATGAAAGATGTCATGAGCTGGTTGCACTCCATCGCAATTTGATGGTACTCGGAGTACGCATCAAGGAAGCAAAGGGTTTCGCACCCTTTGGTAGAGTCAACTACTTGATCTATACGTGGCAAAGGAAATGGATCCTTTGAGCACACTTTGTTGAGACCTGTGTAGTCAACACACATCCTTCATTTCCCACTCTTCTTTCATACAAGAATGGGATTGGCTGACCACTCGGGGTGGTAAACTTCCTTGATGAACCCGACCGCCAAAAGCTTCGTGATCTCCTCGCCAATGGCCCTACATTTCCCCTCATCAAAGCGATGCAGGCATTGCCTCATTGGCTTGGAGCTTGGATGGATCTTCAAGGCATGCTCCGCAACTTCCCTTGGAATGCCTAGCATGTCCGAGGGTTTCCACACAAAGATGTCTCTGTTGGCGCGGAGGAAGCCGATGAGCATGCTTTCCTATTTGGAGGAAAGCATGGTGCCAATGTGCACCACTTTGCCCTTGGGGCTACTAGGGTCTATGAGGACCTCCTTGGTGCCCTCTGTAGGCTCGAAAGACCCGGCCAACCGCTTGGGGTCAGGTGCTTCTTCGGCGACCTCCTTCCTGATGGCCGCGAGCTCTCTGGAGGTAATGATTGCCATGGCATGATCGCAGCACTCGACCTCGCACTCATAGGCACGCTAGAAGGAGGTGTCGATGGTGATGACCTCGCCTAGGCCTGGCAGCTTTAGCTTTAGGTAGGTGTAGTTGGGGACGACCATGAACTTCACGTAGCATGGTTGTTGATGAGGACATGGCACCTTCGGATACGAACAATGATTATAAGGTGCGCTCGTTCCTACATTTGCATAGTGGCTTTGGTTATAATTCACTTGGTTCCACATGTACATGTCACTATTTGATTGTAGGTTCAAATGTGTTTCAAAATGGAAGTTCATCAAAGTTGAACTTTCGGTTCGTCGGTGGCCCGACAGTGCCTCATTGGGAAGGCCATAACTCATCCATCCGGAGTGCGATCGAGGTCAATGAGGACTTGATGGAAAGCTTGTTTGATAAGCTTTCAAATAGATCTGGTTCCATCTCAATATCATGTCGGCAAGGCCTCCAAATCACCAATATATTCTGTCGCTATTTCTGGCAGGAGCTACACTATCGTCACGGGCTTGTTAGACATCCTTGGGACCTAGGCCCAAGTTGGAGCACACCCCAAGAAGATGGAGAACACCTAAGAGATGGCCTTGGACGTCCTCCTCCTTGGCCACCACCTTAGGAGGCCAGCAGGACGTCCAAGCCAAGCCAGAGGCCCAGTCCAATTCGAGTTCGAGTCTGCCTTGGCCGTCAGGACCAATCTGCAATAAAACGGACGCTCAGGATGCATCCGAACTCCATTTTCGATGATCCATATATGTATGGAAAGCTAATTTGATAAGGAAGCCAATCCAAGTAGTTTCATGTCAAAACCTCTTTGGAATCAACGGGAATAGTCGAAACAAGTCAGCATCCAGAATCTATCAGGGTGCTACGACACCTACTTTTGGTCCGTTGGACCGTGTATCGTGTTTGGGTCCATTAGGGGGCGCGTCCAGGGTAGGCGATGACCCTAAGACCTTTATAATCATATGCCACCACCGTAATTAGGTTTTGGGTTTTGCTTAGATTATTCTGTCAAGAAACAGTTTCGTCGTTCTTTGGTTTGTGAGACCCCAACTCGTGAGATTAATCTTTTATCTGCAATTTGGTTGCGTTCTTTCTTGTTCTTGCTTGTGTTCTACGTTGCGCAGGCAGGGATTAGCCTTCTTGGCGAGGTCAACCTGGTCCGTGACTTGGTTGACAACTAGAGGAGCTGTGGTGCTAAGATTGCAAGGTTCGATCTTTCGATCTGAAGCCGGATCGGTGTGTCATTCTCCGCCACAACGATAGTTACCATCACCTGACGGAAGATCAGGATTCCCGTCCCGTCTACATTAGTTGTGGGGGTATTAACCCCTATACCCTTAAGGCTAGGCTTGGGCCAGCCTAGACCAGAGGGTCTGGCCCACTAGAAGACGACGCGTGGCCCAGCGAATCTGCTCGGAGTCCCACGCAAGGAATCAAGGCAGACTTGGAGATCAAGCAAGATCCTGGTCGGTTAGAATAGGAATCCTTATCCAGCCACCTATGGCAATTGTAACTAGTTAGGATTAGTTTCCAGATCTGTAACCCTACCCCCCAGACTATATAAGGTGGGCAGGTTACCCCTCTCAAAAGATATCTCTCATTGACATACAGCAATACAATCAGACGCAGGACGTAGGTATTATGCCTTCACGGCGGCTGAACCTAGATAAAACCTCATGTCTGTCTTGCATCACCATCTTGTTCATAGCTCACGCACCTATCTGCCGATAATCTACTACCTTAGGCATACTCCTAGGTAGACTGTCGACCGTATTTCGTCGACAGTGGCGTGCCAGGTAGGGGGTGTGCGTACTGCTCCCTAGACGAACAAGATGGTCATCATCTCCGGTTCCATGGCTACGCCGAATAGCCTCACGTTCACCATCGGCCGGATCACCTAGACCACTGGCTCCAACAACTTCATCGCCATGACCATAGAGGAGGCACAGATCCAATCTGCGTCGACCACTGCTTCACTAGCATCAGCTACGGCTCCGACCACATTGGATCTGGCTCCGGCCACACCAGCATCGTCTTCAGCCATGACGACAACCCGTCATTCGCTTCCTCGCTACAAAGGGAGGTAGATCGATAACACCAACCTACTCGACTCCATCAATTAGGACGACGTTGCCTAGACTACTTACTTCGACCACCTACCGCATCGCAATGATGATCGCCGTGAAGAACGGCGCCGTGACAACCGCGACTGCCGCCATGATGACAGTTCAAAAAGCTCGAGCGCTGGGCAACTTCGTCAATGCTAACCAGATAATGCCATATGCCACCGACCAGATGTTCTATCTAAAGCTTAGTGACGCTTTAATATTTTTCTAAATATTCTCCAATCTTCGTATATCACCATAATGTTTCTCTGAGCTGTTTTCTCTATGTTTGCTCTCCAAACGTTTTTCTTTCATGTATACCATCTTAAAGATGACAAACAGCTAAGTCTAAGGTGAACCCTCGAACAGTCACGTTGATGCTCGGACACCTCCAGAGATGGCCCTATCTTCGGCTCCTCCCTACACGTGCACGAGCGTCTGCCCTCTGCGTTATGGGTGGTCGGCAGCGGCTCCTTGGTCACGCCTGTTCCTCCTACATGTGCACGGGCTCCGCGCTCGATGTTATGGACTATGGGCTAGCTAGGGCTAGAGACTCAGCTACACACTAACTGTTTGGGCGGTTTATATTAAACATAAATATATTTTCACGCCAACTGATCACCGAACTGCATACGTTGTTTCATCACCATTGCTAATTTTTCTCCAGAGTTCATTTATTTTTACATCATGTACTACCCGTTCTACATGTTTGTATTACAGGATCATCGTCCACCTGGTGCTCAGACTTCTCCACCAATCAACAGGTCAGACCACTTGGCTCATGGACTCCGTCGCCGGCCAGTTGATCAAACTGATCGCCAGCTATGCCGATTACTCCTCGGTGCACGGATACTTCATGCTCGAGGACTAAGTGGGCACACTTCACCGCATGGACGTCGTTAGCTATGTCGGTGCTCGGACCTCGCTGCCTATGCCGAGGACTCCTTAGTGCTCAGACATCACCACCTACGCCGGGGACTCCTCGGTGCTCGGTCATTCCCAGCAACGCCAGGGACTCCTTGCTCCTCGGTGCTCGGTCATCGCCAGTGATGCCGAGGACTCCTTGCTCCTCAGTGCTCGGTTATCGCCAGCAATGCCGGGGACTCATCGCTCCTTGGTGCTCGGTCATCACCAGCGACGCCGGGGACTCCTCGCTCCTCGGTGCTCGGTCATCGCCAGCGATGCCGGGGACTCCACGCTCCTCGGTTCTCGGTCATCGCCAGCGAAGCCGGGGACTCCTCGCTCCTTGGTGCTCGGTCATCGCCAGCGACGCTGGGGACTCCTCGCTCCTTGGTGCTCGGTCATCGCCAGCGATGCCGGGGACTCCACGCTCCTCGGTGCTCGGTCATCGCCAGCGACGCCAGGGACTCCTCGCTCCTCGGTGCTCAGTCATCGCCAGCAACGCCAGGGACTCCACGCTCCTCGGTGCTCGATCATCGCTAGCGATGCCGGGGACTCCTCGCTCCTCGGTGTTTGGTCATCGCCAGCGACATCAGGGACTCCACGCTCCTCGATGCTCGGTCATCACCAGCGATGCCAGGGACTCCTCGCTCCTCGGTGCTCGGTCATCGCTAGCGACACCGGGGACTCCTCGCTCCTCGGTGCTCGGTCATCGCCAGCGATGCCGAGGACTCCTCGCTCCTTGGTGCTCGGTCATCGCCAGCGACGTCGGGGACTCCTTGCACCTCGGTGCTCGGTCATCGCCAGCGACGTCGGGGACTCCTCGCTCCTCGGTGCTCGGTCATCACTAGCGATGCCAGCGACTCCACGCTCCTCGGTGCTCAGTCATCGCCAGTGACGCTGGGGGCTCCTCGGTGCTTCCTTGGTGGTCGGATCTTGCTATGTCTCGTTGATGTGCTATCAAGCTGCTCCATGTTGTTCGTATTAGGGTGCTGATCTTGGGCAGCACGTCTAGGGTCTTGATACGTGCATGTTAGACGACATGGACAAGCTTTCAGACTTCTTTTTCTTTGACCCTGCTACAAGATTCATTCTTCATCTTCCAGCAGGCTCGGGGACTAAGTGGGCACACTTCACCTTATGGTGAATGTGCTTATTTTATCGACCCCTACGCTCTGACTGTTGGCCATAACTACTACTGTACAAGGGTCACTTACATTTCTTTTCAGAAATACAAGTGGGCACACTTGATCAGGAAAGAAATCTTTTTCTTTTTTCTTCAGAGCACCATGCATTCTTCGGACAACTAGAATCTTTGGCTATAATTGTGGTCTACTGCTTTCTATGCTGACCAGAATACTAGCACATTTGCTTGGTCAATGTTTCAACCAGTTAGAGATGACATGAAGACATATCGCATTAGCCGAAGAAGATCAAATGGCGTGTCGCAACATAATACATGGTGCTTAGGGACTAGCTGTGGGGTATTAACCCCTATACCCTTACGGCTAGGCTTGGGCCAGCCCGAACCAGGGGGTTTGGCCCACTAGAAGATGACGCGTGGCCCGACCAATTCGCTCGGAGTCCCACGCAAGGAATCAAGGCAGACTTGGAGATCAAGCAAGATCCTGGTCAGTTAGAATAGGAATCCTTATCCAGCCACCTATGGCAATTGTAACTGGTTAGGATTAGTTTCTAGATCTGTAACCCTACCCCCCAGACTATATAAGGCAGGCAGGGGACCCCTCTCAAAAGATATCTCTCATTGACATACAACAATACAATCAGACGTAGGACGTAGGTATTATGCCTTCACGGCGGCCAAACCTGGATAAAACCTCATGTCTGTCTTACGTCACCATCTTGTTCGTAGCTTGCGCACTTGTCTGTCGATAATCTACTACATTGGGCATACCCTAGGTAGACTGCCGACCGTATTTCGTCGACAATGGTCGTCCAAGAATGGCGTGGTAGGTTCTGTAGAACCCAACCACCTCGAAGGTGAGGGTCTCTGTCCTATAATTAGATGGATCCCCAAAGGTGATGGGCAAATTGATCTGCCCAAGTGTCATAGCCTACTTTCTAGGCACGATGCCATGGAAAAGGCGCTCCGGTCGGTCAGATGCGCGCTCAATCGATGCCCATAGCCATCTGAGGCCTGGTGTGGATGTCGAGACACGCAAAAGGCCCCTGCCTAGCACGCCAACCTCGTGTCCTCTTAGCACACCATCCAAGCCAGATGCTGAAAGGTCCTAATATGGCTAGAGGGGGTGAATAGCCTATTTAAAAATCTACAAATCAACTAGATCAATTTGATTAGTTTGACAAATAGCGAAATGCAAACTTGCTCTAGCTCTACAAGGATTGCAAGCCACCTATCCAACAATTCTAGTTGCAATGATTACTAGGCACACAACTTGCAAAGTTACTACTCACTAAGAGCTCTCAATCTTGCTACTCTAAAGAGCTCCACTAGATGAACTTAAAATAACAAAGCAAGCTCTCAATTCTAATTACACTAAAGAGCTTGCCACAACTAGTTTGCAAGAATATAAATGAGTGAGTAGGGTGATTATACCACCATGTAGAGGAGTGAACCAATTACAAGATGAATACTAAATCAATCACCGAGAGAATACCAAAGGGCAAGAGACAACCAATTTTTCTCCCAAGGTTCACGTGCTTGCCGGCATGCTAGTTCCCATTGTGTCGACCAACACTTGGTGGTTCGGTGGCTAAAAGGTGTTGCATGAACCTCGTCCACACAATTGGACACCGCAAGAACCTACCCACAAGTGAGGTAACTCAATGACATGAGCAACCCACTAGAGTTACCTTTCGGCTCTCCACCAGGGAAGGCACAAGACCCCTCACAATCACCATGATCAGAGCCGAAGACAATCACCAACCTTCGCTCAATGATCCTCACTGCTCCAAGCCATCTAGGTGGCGGCAACCACCAAGAGTAACAAGTGAATCCCACAGCAAAACACAAATGACAAGTGCCTCTAGATGCAATCACTCAAGCAATGCACTTGGATTCTCTCCCAATCTCACAATGATGATGAAACAATGATGAGAAGAGTGGGAGGGCTTTAGCTAAGCTCATAAGGTTGCTATGTCAATGCAAATGGCCAAGAGAGTGAGCTTGTGTTGGCCATGGGGCTTAAATAGAAGCCCCCACGAAATAGAGCCATTGTACTCCTTCACTGGGCACAACTCGGGGTGACCGGACGCTCCGGCCAGTTCGACCAGATGCAGGACCCCAGCATTCGGTCGCTTGATGCTTGCCACGTGTCATCGACTTCAAACGTCGATCGCCCAATCTCAATGGTCAAGTGATGACTAGACGCGTTAGTTAGAAAGTGATCGAACGTAGGACCCTAGCGTTTGATCATTTCCAGTAAGGTTCCAAACATGAAATTTCACGACCGGACACGTCCGGTCATGCTTGATCGGACTCACCCAGCGTCCGGTCACACAATGTTTCCACTGTGTGCCTCACGTCAGCATACGTCAGCACTGATCGGACGCACCCTACTAGCGTTTGATCACTCTTTGCGCCAGCGTTCGGTCACAAGACTGAGACGCATGATCACTGCTGCTACTGACCGGACTCTGAACCCAACGTCTGGTCACTACACCACCAGTGTTCGGTCACTCTATGAACCCCTGTCTTTTCTATCTAGGGCGCCAGTGGCACCGTCGGACTGTCCACACTCTACGGACAGACACTTCGCCGGTGAAGTTTCTAACCCTAGCTCAAATGTGCCAACCACCAAGTGTATCACCTTGTGCACATGTGTTGGCATATTTTCACAAACATTTTCAAGGGTGTTAGCACTCCACTAGATCCTAAATGCATATGCAATGAGTTAGAGCATCTAGTGGCACTTTGATAGCCGTATTTTAATACGAGTTTCACCCCTCTTAATAGTATGGCTATCTAACCTAAATGCGATCACACTCGCTAAGTGTCTTGATCACCGAAATAAAATGGCTCCTACTATTTATACCTTTACCTTGAGCCTTTTGTTTTTCTCTTTCTTCTTTTCAAGTTCAAGCATTTGATCATCGCCATGCCATCACCATTGTCATGATCTTCAACATTGCTTCATCACTTGGAGTAGTGCTACCTATCTCATAATCACTTTGATAAACTAGGTTAGCACTTAGGGTTTCATCAATTAACCAAAACCAAACTGGAGCTTTCAATCTCCCCTTTTTTGGTAATTGATGACAACCCTTTCACAAAGATATGAATTAAAATTCAATTGAATCCATGTTGCTTGTCCAAGCATATTTACCATGTGTAAAAGAATATGGACAAGTTTCATGAACTCCAAATGGTAGCAATTGCTCCCCCTACATATGTGCTAAGAGTTTGGATTGTAGCTTACACATATGCTTAGATAGGAAATATAGGAGACAATTTCTACTGTATGATGCTAAGGTATAAGAGATGGACCTTTGAAGCGTGATACTAATCAAAGTGCACCAATATACCATCCTTAGCACCATTAGTAACTATCTATACACAAAAACTAGAATACCCCATGAGATCAACATTACAAGCAAGGGTCTAGTTTCCATAAAATGAACATAAGTCTAGTTACTTTAGCCTATGCATGCTAGTTTCTCATTTCATCATTCAAGCCTATAACTAGCATACACCACACAAGCATGGATATTGAAATTTAAAACTTGTGCCATGCAAGCAAATATATGAAATGCACATTCAAATACAACATACAAGTTTATGAGCTTGCTCCCCCTACTTGTGTGTATTTTTTATTGATCCCCTTACAATGTCATTTCATTTGTTTGTTTGCTCCTCCTATCTTACTATCTTTGTGAATTTCTCTCCCCCTTTGTCAACAATTAGCACAAAAGGTGAGCTCAAATTATAGATAGGTTGAGGTGAAACAATGTGAAATGAGGATCATTTTCCCAATTTGGTTCAATCTAGATCACTTGCAAAAGATATTTAACTCAATTTGATCTAAGGACAAGCTTCTTCACACCTCTAAATAAGGGTTATCTTGTACCATGTTGAGTTAAACACTTATAGCTTATTTTCTAGATCAAATACTAGGTTTACAAGCCCACAAACATGTCATATGTTACCACTAGATCATTTCAAACATACAAGCAATAGTGGTACCATACAAGCATCAAATTCATTTGATTTTAATGAATAAGCCTAGGACATGATAGGAATGACTAGATGCACTAAACAAGTCCTTAGCAATGGATGGATGATATGTCAATCAACTTTGCCTTACTTTGCTCGAAGGAGAGGCATGTCATATAATGGGGGGTGCATCTACACATATTGGAGAAGTCAAGTATGTTCAATTCATTCCTTAGCTTGCAAAACCTCTTCTCATCAAGTGGCTTGGTGAAGATATCAGCAAGTTGATCTTTGGTGCCCACACTCTCGATGCAAATGTCCCCTTTTTGTTGATGATCTCTTATGAAATGATGGCGGACATCAATATGCTTTGTTCTTGAATGTTGAACTAGGTTGTTGGTGAGTTTTATGGCACTTTCATTGTCACATAGCAATGGCACTTGCTTGAATTTGATTCCAAAATCACTCAAAGTAGCCTTCATCCAAAGTAATTGAGCACAACAACTACCGGCCAAAATGTACTCCGCTTCGGCGGTTGAAAGTGCTACACTATTTTGCTTCTTTGATGACCAAGACACAAGTGATCTTCCCAATAGTTGACATGTGCCCGATGTGCTCTTTCTCTCAACTTTGCATCCCTCATAATCAGAGTCCGAATATCCAATCAACTCAAATCTTACTCCTTTGAGATACCACAATCCAACATTTTGTGTATGCTTCAAGTACCTCAATATTCTCTTTGTTGCTTTCGAATGACTTTCTCTTGGCGAGGCTTGGAATCTAGCACACATGCATACACTAAACATCACATCCGGTCTTGATGCGGTCACATAAAGTAGGCTTCCAATCATAGACCGATACATCTTTTGATCCACCATGTTGCCACTAGCATCACTATTCAAGCTTCCACTTGTCCCCATTGGTGTACTAATAGCTTTACTATCATCCACTCTAAACTTCTTGAGCATGTCCTTGATATACTTGCCTTGACTCACAAATGTGCCATTCTTCATTTGCTTGATTTGAAGACCAAGGAAGTAGCTAAGCTCTCCAATCATAGACATCTCAAACTCACTTGCCATCATCTTGCCAAACTCCTCACAAAAATCTTGATTTGTTGACCCAAAAATGATATCATCAACATAGATTTGTATTACAAACAAGTCATTTCCAAGCTTCTCGGTGAAGAGAGTGGTGTCAACCTTTCCCATCTTAAATCCCTTAAAGAGTAGGAAATCTCTTAGTCTCTCATACCATGCTCTAGGTGCTTGTTTTAATCCATATAAAGCCTTTCTCAACTTGTAAACATGGTTGGATTTCTTCTCATCTTCAAAACCAGGAGGTTGCTCAACATACACAAGCTCATTGATGTACCCATTGAGAAATGCACTCTTCACATCTATTTGGTACAACTTGATGTTGTGGGCACAAGCATAGGCTAACAAGATCCTAATTGCTTCCAATCTTGCAACCGGGGCATATGTTTCTCCAAAGTCAAGACCTTCAACTTGAGTGTAACCTTGAGCCACTAATCTTGCTTTGTTCCTTATTACTATCTCATCTTGATCTTGCTTGTTCCAAAAGACCCACTTGGTTCCAATCACATTATGATCCTTAGGCCTCTCAACTAACTCCCATACTTGGTTTCTTATAAAGTTGTTTAGCTCTTCATGCATAGCATTGACCCAATCAACATCCTTCAAAGCTTTATCTATCTTCTTAGGTTCAATGGATGACACAAACGAGAAATGCTCACAAAATGAAGCCAATCTTGATCTAGTTTGTACACCTCTTGAAATATCACCAATGATAGTGTCCAAGGGATGATCTCTTGCAACATTGGTTGGTTGATGCACTTGTACTTGATTGCTTGCATTTGATAGATCACTTGGTTGAGATGATGACCTAGCCACTTGTTGTTGATCTTGCACTTTGTCATCACTAGTTCTTGTTTGAACTTGATTATGAGAACCACTAGCTTGCACATTTGAGTTAGAGAACACTTGATTCTTGTCATCTTCAACATCAATTACCTCTCTAGGCCTTATATTACCAATGTCCATGTTCTTCACTGCATTGACTAATTGAGTGCCTCTTACATCATCTAGATTCTCATCTTCCTCTTAGGAACCATTTGTTTTATCAAACTCCACATCAGGAACCTCCTCAAGAGTACCACTAGCTAAATTCCAAACTCTATAAGCCTTGCTAGTAGTGGAGTAACCAAGCAAGAAACCTTCATCACATTTCTTTTCAAATTTGCTCAATCTAGTGCCTTTCTTCAATATGTATCATCTACAACCAAAAACCTAAAAGTATGCTATGTTGGGTTTTCTTCCATTCAAAAGCTCATAAGGTGTCTTCTCTATCATGGGGTGACAATAGAGTCGGTTGCTATAATAGTAAGCCATGTTGATTGCTTCGGCCCAAAATGAATGACTCACATTGTACTCACTCAACATTGATCTTGCCATGTCAATCAAAGTTCTATTCTTCCTTTCAACTAAGCCAATTGATTGAGGAGTGTACTTGGCCGAGAATTGATGTCTAATTCCAAATTCATCACACAACTCATCAATTCTAGTGTTCTTGAATTCACTACCATTGTCACTTCTAATTTTCTTGATGGTTGTTTCAAACTCATTGTGAATGCCCTTAATAAATGATTTAAATGTTGTAAACACATCACTCTTGTCAATAAGAAAGAATACCCATGTGTATCTAGTGAAATTATCAACAATCACAAATCCATATTTGTTTTCACCAATGCTTGTGTATGTGGTTGGTCCAAACAAGTCCATGTGCATCAACTCAAATGCCTTAGATGTGCTCATCATGCTCTTTTTAGGATGTGTGTTACCAACTTGTTTTCTGGCTTGACATACACTACATAGCTTATCTTTCTCAAATGTGACATCTTTCAAGCCTCTAACTAAGTCATGCTTAATCAATTTGTTCAATTGTTTCATTCCAACATGACTAAGCCTTCTATGCCACAACCAACCCATGCTAGACTTAGGGATCAAACATGTTATCAATTGAGCTTCTCTAGCATTGAAATCAACCAAGTATAGATTTTCATATCTAAATCCTTTGAATATCAAGTTAGAGCCATCTACACTTATAATATCTACATCATCCACACCAAATATGCACTTGAAACCTAGATCACACAATTGAGCTACCAACAAAAGGTTAAAGTTCAAGCTCTCTACCAGTAGCACATTGGAAATGCTCAAGTCATTGGATATTGCAATCGTACCAAGCCCTTTGACCTTGCCTTTGCCATTGTCACCAAATGTGATACTATCAATCCCATTGCTCTTGTTTTCATTGATTGAATTGAACATTCTTGGATCACCGGTCATGTGTTGTGTGCACCCACTATCAAGCACTCAATGCCTTCCTCTGGCTTTATAATTGACCTATAAAAGAAGATCAATTCTTTTTAGGTACTCAAACTTGCTTGAGTCCTTGAAGGTTAGTTACTAAATTCTTTGGTACCTAAATGGCCTTCTTCTTTGGGCCCACAATTGGTGTACCAATGAATTTAGCCTTCACACCATTGGCACCCTTAACAAGCATGTAACAAGAATCAAATTTAATTAAGGATACATTAGGTAGCTTGTTCTTGCTAATCTTGCAATTTTGCTCTATATGCCTAACTTGCTTGCATCTATTGCAAAACCGACCATTGCCCTTCACAAAGCTAGCTTTGGGAGTGACAAAGGCCACCTTACCTTTCTTGGGAGTATAGCCTAATCCCTCTTTGTTGAGAGAAAACCTTTGGCTATCCAAGCACTTTAGCAAGCGGGTATCTCCACCATAGGCATTGCCTAAGGCACGAGTGAGCTCATTCACCTCCTTCTTGAGGGTCTCATTTTCCACCATTAGTGAGGCATCACAAGTGAGACCATCACTCAAAGGTGAAGTAGAAGTAGTAGTGCTACAAGAAGTGTTAGTGGGAGCAACTATAATGGGCTTATAGAAAGATTCATCAATAAGATCACATGTTAGTCCCACATCACATGATACAATCACTTGCTCCTTCTTGGCTTCCTCTTTGACTTGCTCAATGAGAGAGGAGTGAGCTTTCTCAAGCTTAGAGTGAGCTTTGCCAAGCTTCTCATGGGCTTTCATTAGCCTCTTATGAGTGGCATTGAGCTCATCAAGGGATTGCTCAAGAAATTTGACTTTGTTGTTCAATTCCTTGCACTTCTTTCTCTTCATCTCAAAGCAAGTATGCACTTGCTCACACATATCCATGAGCTCCTCCTTGGAGTACTCCTCATCATCATCATCACTCCTACAAGCATCACTTTCACATTCATCATCATCACTCACATCATATTTACCTTGGTAGGTTTTGCCACGAGGCATGTCGAAGGAGTGTCGAAGATGGAGGGCTTGTTGTTGATGGCGATGCTTGCTAGTGCTTTCTTGATAGATTTCTTGCCATCATCACTAGAGTCATCACTATTCAAAGACCCATCACTATCCCAAGTGACCACATAGCCTCCATCCTTCTTCTTCTTTTGAAAGGTCATTCTCTTCTCCTTCTTTTCTTTATTATCCTTCTTATGCTTCTTCTTCTCATCCTCATCATTGTCACTATTGTAGGGACAATTTGCTATAATGTGATAGGGACTCTTGCAATTGTAGCATCTTCTAACATATTCTTTGCTTTTGGTGTGATCTCTTCTCTTTCTTGCACCATAGCCCTTCTTTTTCATGAATTTTCCCATCTTGCGTACAAAGAGGGCTATAGCTTCATCATCAATATCACTAAGATTATCATCATCACTTGATTCTTTTTTGGACTTGCCCTTGTTCTTGGATGATGATGAGCTAGACTTGAATGCTATACTCTTCTTCTTCTTTTCTTCTTCTTCCTTCTTGTCATCCTTGTCATCCCCCTCCCTTTCCACATGGAATGTCTCTTGGGTCATGACATCACCTAGTACTTGGTTAGGGGTAATCTCCTTCAATCCTCCTCTTATGATAAGCAATCTCAACATCTCAAATCTTGGAGGTAAGCACATCAAGAACTGATGAGAGACATCATCATCCTTGATCTTCTCTCCCAAGGCCTTCAAGTCATTTACAATCACTTGCAACCGATGGAACATTTCTGGAATGCTCTCATCTTCCTTCATCTTGAAGCTTGTCAACTTATCCTTGAGAATGTACAACTTAGCACTCTTCACCGCCGGTGTGCCCTCATATATTTCCTCCAATCTCCTCCACACCTTATTTGCTCTTTCACAATTCTTCATTTGCTCAAACACCTTGGAATCAATGCCATTGTATATGGTGTTGAGAGCCATTGTATTACATTGCTTGTTGGTCTTGTCTTGGTTGGTGGGGTCATCGGGATCAATGATAGCATAGTCATTCTTGGTCACCTCCCATACTTGATCATTAATTGAACCAAGATACATCCTCATCTTTCTCTTCCAATAATCATAGCATGTGCCATCAAAGAACGGTGGTTTGCCCCCCACATGGTTGAACACAACTTTAGCCATAATTTGACACTGAGGTTGTTAAGCCTTCAAACAAACGGTGACCATGGCTCTAATACCACTTGAAAGGTCCTAATATAGCTAGAGGGGGGGTGAATAGCCTATTTAAAAATCTATAAATCAACTAGATCAATTTGATTAGTTTGACAAATAGCGAAATGCAAACTTGCTCTAGCTCTACAAGGGTTGTAAGCCACCTATCCAACAATTCTAGTTGCAATGATTACTAGGCATGCAACTTGCAAAGTTACTACTCACTAAGAGCTCTCAATCTTGCTACTCTAAAGAGCTCCACTAGATGAACTTAAAATAACAAAGCAAGCTCTCAATTCTAATTACACTAAAGAGCTTGCCACAACTAGTTTGCAAGAATATAAATGAGTGAGTAGAGTGATTATACCGTCGTGTAGAGGAGTGAACCAATTACAAGATGAATACTAAATCAATCACTGGGAGAATACCAAAGGGTAAGAGACAACCAATTTTTCTCCCGAGGTTCACATGCTTGCCGGCACGCTAGTTCCCGTTGTGTCGACCAACACTTGGTGGTTCGGCGGCTAAGAGGTGTTGCACGAACCTCATCCACACAATTGGACACCGCAAGAACTTACCCACAAGTGAGGTAACTCAATGACATGAGCAATCCACTAGAGTTACCTTTCGGCTCTCCGCCGGGGAAGGCACAAGACCCCTTACAATCACTACGATCGAAGCCGAAGACAATCACCAACCTTTGCTCAATGATCCTCACTGCTCCAAGCCATCTAGGTGGTGACAACCACCAAGAGTAACAAGTGAATCCCATAGCGAAACACGAATGCCAAGTGCCTCTAGATGCAATCACTCAAGCAATGCACTTGGATTCTCTCCCAATCTCACAATGATGATGAAACAATGATGGAGATGAGTGGGAGGGCTTTGGCTAAGCTCACAAGGTTGATATGTCAATACAAATGGCCAAGAGAGTGAGCTTGAGCCGATCATGGGGCTTAAATAGAAGCCCCCATGAAATAGAGCCGTTGTACCCCTTCACTGGGCACAACTCGGGGTGATCGAACGCTTCGGTCAGTTCGACCAGACACATGACCCTAGCGTCCGGTCGCCCGATGCTTGCCACATGTCATCAGCTTCAAAAGCCAATCGCCCGATCTCAACGGTCAAGTGATGACCAGATGTGTTAGTTAGAAAGTGATCGGACACAGAACCCTAGTGTCCGGTCGTTTCCAGGTAAGGTTCCAAATGTGAAATTTCACGACCGGACACGTCCGGTCATGCTTGACCGGACTCACCCGGCGTCTGGTCACACAACGTTTCCTCTGTATGCCTCACGTCAGCATACGTCAGCACTGACCGGACGCACCCTACTAGCGTCCGATCACTCTTTACACCAGCATCCGGTCACAAGACCGAGATGCGTGCTCACTGCTGCTACTGACCGGACTCTGAACCCAGCGTCCGATCACTACACCACCAGCATCCGGTCACTCTATGACCCCTATCTTTTCTGTCTAGGGCGTCGGTGGCACCGTTGGACTGTCCGCACTCTACGGACGGACACTCCACTGGTGAAGGTTCTAACCCTTGCTCAAATGTGCCAACCGCCAAGTGTATCACCTTGTGCACATGTGTTGGCATATTTTCTTAAACATTTTCAAAGGTGTTAGCACTCCACTAGATCCTAATGCATATGCAATGAGTTAGAACATCTAGTGGCACTTTGAAAATCATATTTCAATATGAGTTTCACCCCTCTTAATAGTATGGATATCTAACCTAAATGTGATCACACTCGCTAAGTGTCTTGATCACCGAAACAAAATGGCTCCTACTATTTATACCTTTGCCTTAAGCCTTTTGTTTTTCTCTTTCTTCTTTTCAAGTTCAAGCATTTGATCATCACCATGCCATCACCATTGTCATGATCTTCGCCATTGCTTCATCACTTGGAGTAGTGCTACCTATCTCATAATCACTTTGATAAACTAGGTTAGCACTTAGGGTTTCATCAATTAACCAAAACCAAACTGGAGCTTTCAGACGCGCAATATTAGAAATTTACTAGCCGGTGGCAACTCGAAACACCGACAATTGTCCATTGTAAGTTGATCTCACCAAAAACAACATGTTTCTATTATAATGCCAAGTAACATAATCTTCTCTACCTGGGGTAATCGGTATCTGCAAGATACGAGTTGCATCAATACCCCCCAAAAATAGAACGGATGAGATTGGCATCCCACATTGAGGCCACCGGATTGATTAGTTCATCAACTCTTGTTATTATATTATTGCCTCTCGGTGCTTGAATCTTCATATTATGACTTCCTGGAATCAAATTGTCTTCCCAAATATTGATTTGAGTACCATCTCCAACTAGCCAGATATAACCAAGTTTGAAACATTCAAGTCCTGCTAACACACTTTGCCAAGTATATGAACTCCTAGCTTTCATTCTTGCATTCAACAATTTTCCATCTAGGTAATAGCGAGCTTTGAGGACCCTTGCACATAAAGATTCAGTTTCATGTAAAAGTCTCCACACTTGCTTTGCTAGCATTGCCAAGTTGAAAGATTGTAAATCTCTGAACCCCAGTCCCCCTTTTCCTTTCGGCATACAGAGCTTCCATCATTCTTGCCAATGAATCCTCTTGTGGTCATTGTCATCACCCCACCAGTATTACAAAATGGCGCTTGTTATTCCTTTGCAAATGTTTTTAGGAATTTTAAACACCATCATAGCATACACTGGCACAACTTGAGCAATAGATTTAATCAGGATTTCTTTCCTCTAGACTCAATAACTTCTCCTTCCATCCATTTATTCTAGAGTTCACCCTATCAATTAGATGGCAAAAACAGTCACTTTGATCTACACCCACCACTGCAGGTAAACCCAAATATTTATCGCTGAGGGATTCAGTCATAATGTTCAAAATTTCACACACCTCTACCTTCACATTCACATCAGTGTTGCTAGAGAAATAGATGCTCGACTTTGCTTCACTGATTTTCTGCCCTGAATTTGTACACTATCTATTAAAAATATCGATCAAACAATCTGCATTCTTTTTGTCCGTGTGCATCAAGATGAGCGAGTCAACCGCGAATAGCAGGTGTGATATCACAGGAGCTTCCCTGCATACTTGGACGCCTTCCAGGTCCCCTCTCTCCTCGGCTCCTTTTATCATGCAGGACAACCCTTCAGCAACCAAGAGAAACAGATATGGCGACAATGGATCACTTTGTCACAGCCCCCTTGTTGGTATAATGGTATCTGTTTCTATAGAGTTAAATCTAACTCTATATTTAACCGATCTTACACAGGCCATAATAAGTTTAACCCATCTTTGGTCAAAGCCTAGTTTTATCATAATTTTCTCTAGAAAAATCAATTCCACTCTATCATATGCTTTATGCATATCAAGCTTCACTGCACACAGCCCCATTTTCCTCTTCTTCTTTTCGTAGTATGGATGCATTCATATGCTAGTAAAATATTATCTATAACCAATCTCCCTAGAACAAATGCACTTTGGTGGTGGCTAATAATATCTGGTAGAATAACTTTGAGCCTACTTGATAATACCTTAGAGATTACCTTATAGACCACATTGCATAAAGAAATAGGCCAGAACTGAGCAACTCTATCTGGATTATCCACCTTCAGGATCATGACTATGGTAGTATCATTCCACCCCTCCGAGATAGTTGCATTGTTAACAGCATGTAGCACTTAATCAATCAAATCATCTCCCAACATATTCTAGAATCGCTTAAAGAAGATAGCGTGCAAGCCATCAGGGCTAGGTGCTTTAAGATCACCAATACTAAATAGAGCTTTCTTCACCTCCTCTCTTGAAAAGGGGGCCAAGAGTATCTGATTCATATCAAAAGTGACCCTGCGGTTAACATCCTCCAACACTCCATGATCTACCTCCTACACTTCTGATGTAAACAGATTAGCAAAATAATCCCTGACCATCACATTCATCTCTCCAATATCATCATGTCTTAATCCTTGGTCATCTACTAGCCCTTTGACCAAGTTCCTTCGTCTCCGGGCTGACGCATATTGATGGAAGAAACTAGTGTTAAGATCCCCGTGCTTAAGCTAATTAGCTCTAGCTCTTTGGACCCAAATAATTTCTTCCTGCTAAAGTAGCAACTCCAGTCGTAGGAGTATCTCCTTTTGGGCCGCTATGGATTCATCCATCAAAGGTCCACGCCTCAAAATTTCTAGCTCCCTTTTCAATTTCTTCATGCATTGGGTTGGTTTCTTCAGGACTTCGCGATCCCATACATGCATATCCTCATGCACAGCATTGACCTTTGTCATCAGCTTAGGGCCATGCCCCAGCGCTGATGCACGTGCCCACGCTGCCTATACAATCTCCTCCACCGTCTCCTCCTTCAACCATCTTGCTTCAAATCTCCTTGGCCCCTCCCTACGCGGGAATTGCCCAATTACTCCGGACGTATTGACAATGACAGGACGATGATCAGACTTCACCATCTCTCCATTCACTAGTTGAGCATTTGGGAATAAAATATTCCACTGTGTATTAGCCACTCCCCGATCCAGCCGCTCTCTTATCCTTCCCCTCTGCCAAGTGAACACATCGCCCGAGTAACCAATATCAGTTAGCTCACAGTCCATGAGGGTGGTTTAGAAAGCTTGCAGCTGAGATTGCAATCTAACTCAGCCCCCTTCCTTCTCATGATGAAATAAGATCTCGTTGAAATCCCCAAGAGCAAACCAAGGGAGGGACAAGCTACCATGTAGAGATCGCAACGCCTCCCATGTCAAGTTCTTGTGCTCCCATCTCAGTTCTCCATAAATCCTCATCAATCTCCACTCCTCATCCCCCTAATTACCACATCTATGAAATATTGCGAAACACTTTGGCATTGAATAACAACCTCCTTCTTTCATACCATAAGCAAACCCCCACTTCGACCATCACTTTCGTGGATGATGAAGTGGTCATAACTCAGCCTTCCTTTCAAATTCTCTGCCTTCACTTTACCCAGATGTGTCTCAGATAGAAAAAACACGTCCGGTTTCTCCTGCTTCTGGATTTTTAGAAGCACACGAACTGCCCGGGCACTAGAAAGGCCCTAGCAGTTCCAAGCAAAGATTTTCATTGTGCTCAGTCACTCTCCTCGAAGGAGAGCGCCGATCTAGTATTTGTTTTTGTTACATCATCCTCCTCCTCTCCTCCATTCTTTCGTGGCCTCTTCTTCTCTTGTTCCTTGACAGGAATTATAGAAGCACCCTTCTAGGATGGATGCTCCAGAAGGTTGACCTGCTCCATCTCCATCTGTTCCCTCCCTCTTCCTGGACAGTAAATTATCAGGATCTTCATCATCTCCCAAAGAAGTGTCCATATCTTCTACTTCATCATCAACACCATCACCTCGTCCTCCACCTCTTCCTCACCCTCTACCACGTCCTCTACCGACGCCTCCACGTGGCTCGCCCCTCCCTGACACCACTAGCAGGAAGGGGACTAACAACCAATCTCCCCATTTATAGCTTTCTTTGCTATGGATTCCATCTCCACATTCAGTGACTTCATGCCCCATACATCCACAGAAATAGCAAAAAGCCGATAACTTTTCATATTACACTAAATATTTCATCCTTTCCTTGAGCGTGATTGGCACCACGCGCACCAAAGGTTTCTTGAGATCCAGCCAAACCCTAGCACGCAGGTATTGCGTAGAATTGATCATGCCCTCATTCACCACTACCATGATGGGATCCCCAACCTTCTTTGCTACTTTCTCTGCCAACTCCCTCTTCTTCATGAGACCCTCCGGGACCCCTTGAATTCTAGCCCAGACTGGAATCTTGTCCAACTTGTATGCGAGAACATTAGAGAACCCGTCATATTCTTCCATCATGATAGCTGCACCTCTAAAAAGCCATGGACTTCCTTCCATCACCCTCGACCAATCTCCAAGACAATGAAGTTGTACGAGGAACAAATTCGGACCCAATGCCTTGAACGTCACCCCTTTTGTTGTAGCCCAAGCGTTTCTTAGGGCGCTAAACAGCACAGCATGACTGAAAGGGCTTCACCGTGTGAACCCTAAACAGGGCTAGCCAACGAACATCCTTCACAAGCTCTTCGAATTCACCAGAGAAGTTGAGATCCTCCTCCTCTTCCCCTTGAGCTTCAGGCCCTCCAAGCGTTCCTCCAAACTAGGAGTCTTTTCCTCCTCATCCATTGGCAACCCCTTCCCCTTCTCCTTTGTAGACTGATCCGCCATGTAGGGACGCCGGTGGCACTCAGACTCTTACGAAGGAGAGTGTAGCACGGGCGTAATCTTTGGGTGGAGAGATCACGTCGATCTCAGCACTTTTTAGGTGGACTCCGACGCCACCGTCGGAGGAGAAAGACCCTAATTTTAGGGGACTCCGAGATTTAATCAACTCATGTTTTTAATTCGTGCTCTTGTTAGATGCGGCTATAAGTGTATTAATCTTTATAGATAAGAGTTTCATCAACAAAATATTTTGTTAATCTAAGCATCCGGGCCCACTTCCTCAAGTCATGGGCTATTTTCTGCACAAATGGACCGACTGCATCCTTCGGTGACGGCCGAATTTTGAATGCACGCCACCAAAAGGAGTTGGAAACGCTGACTCAGTACTGGAAAAAAAATCATTGAACAACATATTAAAGTGAAATAACGACAAAAGAAAATAAAAAAAATGATGTTCACAGCGGAGAGGAGAGCCTGGGCCAGGCGACCCTTTTTAATAGCCGACCTCAACGTCCAAAGGAACCCCTTGTTGCAGCGCGAGTGCAGCACAGCAGGCACAGGGAAAGGGACAACCACGAGCGCCTAAGATCCCGTCTTCCACGTCGAGATCTTTGCCGAGGCGGTGACCGTCGGGGGATCGCCATGGCGCTGAGGGCGTCCCCCGTGTCGCATGGCGCCGCGGCAGCCGCGCCCTCTCGCCTTCCGCTGGACGCGTCGCGAGGAG